>NC_044503.1:21664483-21694483 GCF_902362185.1 Chanos chanos
AGTTTTCTCTCTCTCTCTCTCTCTGTCTCTCTCTCTCTCTCTCTCATTTCACACCTTGCTCTCTTTACTGAAAGTTTATCAGTGAAAAGTCTGAAGCTTCTGATCGTTCAACAACCTCCTGGTTCACACTTAACCAGCAGTCCGCGGGATGCTCATCTCCGGCCAAGTGTGCAGTCTTTCGGCCGCGCCCGCCACAGCTGCTCCCGTGACCCGGAGACAGCTGGCCGGCGCCCCGCAGCAGCCAATCACACGGCAGCGAACTCTGTGTCAGTTCCGATCTCTCTCACTCTCCACACCATGCTGGGTTAAAAACCCCAGACTGACGAAACACTCTCTCCCTCCAAAATCTGATTGAGTCTTAAATCTCTTGACAGAATGGGCTAAGGCATGTGTGATGTAGTTTGAGTAAATACCACTCTGATTGTATGGATCATGCTTTGCAGTAGTAATGAAAATAAGTTCTTAAGCAGATATGAATCTCACAGTGGGGAGGACAAGAGATCGCTTAGACAGATCTGAATGGCACTTTGGCTTAATTCGAAGTGGAATGAGCTGAATACCTGACTGAATAGCTGAATATTTGCTGACAAAAGAATCATGTCTGAATTGGTTGTCAAATAGCTTGAATCGCACGTCGAAAGTCTTTAAGTGCATATCATGTATGTTCAACTGTATAACACACTGGTCGGGTTCAGTAGTTTATAGTGTAAATCCACTAACCTAAAGACCAGCGGTGACACATTGTAAGATTAAAAGATCCAGAAAAATCTGTCTTCAAATGCAATCAAACAACAATCAGACTTACTAAATGATAGCTAGTGGGACTCTCAGCAATAACACTTTTATTTTTATTTGAAAGACTAATTTGTAATTTATAATAGTGTATAAACTGCTGCTAAAGAATGGAAATGAATGTAAATCTTCTCATATCCAAATACATTAACTCTCTGTGCTTTACTTCATAGTCCTACGCAAACTCTAAGTGAGATCATTTCACTTTCAACTGTTTAAATGATGCTTTATGAATTCTCTTTATAATCTGCGTTAATCTGAAGAAATTACAACCCATATCGTATTCCAAGACCTCCTAAGTTAACTGGTGATACTATAACTTAGAATTTTAAGGCACATCCTGACATACAAAGGAGAGGAAAGGGTTAAGGTTATGATGGCGCTTTTCTCTCCATCTCCAAGGACTCATCTCCCTTTCTTGTTCTTTATGCTTAGCTCTCAATGGCTTATTCGCATAATCAAATTTGATTAATGGGTCGTTTAGGCTAATGATTGAATTAATGGTACACTCTGCAATTTCAGCACAATCTGCAAATGAAAGGGGGATAGCTAACGCACTAAATTCACCACCAATGGTCCTGAATGGAACAGGTCACACAAACATCAGGCTGAAAATAAAATAAATACATAAATTAAAAAAATCCCACAGTCTCAGAACTGTGGTGGATGAGCCACAGAGACAATTATGCTTGTGAGGAAACACCCTGATTTTTCAACAGGAAACATAGTCAAAATCTCTCAGGCCCGAATATCCAGTTTGATAGTGTTTTGTCAGAGTATCTTGATGAGAGGGAAGTTAATATCTCCCTTAGTGAAGTTTAACGTATGACTAGCATCGTGCTATCGATCTGAATTCTGTATAATAAAGTAATGTGAACAGTGTGCATGGTAACCAGAGCAGTAATTACAGTTCTACAGCGGCGGACACAACACTTCACTTAACACTCGGATGGTGTACACACTCAGGTTTTGTAAAATGCAGCTGTGTCTGGTGCACGTGTATGAATACTTAAAAAGAGGAATGCACAGATGTGTTCACACATGCTGAATTATGACTGAATGAACATCAGACAAAGAGAACAATGACAATATGAAGGTAGAACTCGTGTTTCTAAAAGATATAGAGAGCGTATCACAGGAAACATCACAACATATTACAGATGCATTACAAAGAGCTCATACTTCAATCTTACACACACACACAGACATTCACGCACACACACAAACGCACGCACACACACACAAGAAAGACTGACAAGCACAGGCTTTGCGTGACTAGGAGTAAATCCACCGATGGATCACAGAATACATGTTTTGAATTCAAATGAGATGCACACGCAAACACACACATATGCGCGCGTGCGCGCGCACACACACACACACACACATACACACACACACACACACACACACACAAACACACACAATTACACAGGGAGGAGAGAGAGAGAGAGCGAGAGAGAGAGAGAAATGGTATGGTCTGGCTGTAAATCAACAGTCAGTGGACCTTCTGTAGGTTGCCCACGGCACTCGGCACAGAAGTGTAATCACAGTGTATTGTGTGGAGAGAAGATTGAGGACTGCCGTAGGTAAAGCCAAGCAACCACACACACACACACACACACACACACACACACACACACACACACACACACACACGCACACACACCCACACACACACACACACACACACACATCAGGACCACCAGCCATCATCAGAAAATGTCCTGAAACCAGAGGCTGTTTATTATGTCAAGCAAATCCTGACATTTCAGTCAGAGAGGGAGAAAGAGAGAGAAAGTTATGTACGGTACTGTTAGGCAAAGATTTTCACATGCAAGTTCATAAAAAAAGTTTCAATTAACAGCTAAAGGAAAAGTGGGAGGCTATCAAATTGTAGCAGGCTGGATTAACATTATTTCTGACAAATCAAAATAATTTGGCGTGCGTCTTAAGGACGCACACCAAACAACATTTGCACCGTTCACAGAAATTAGGACAAACAAAGGTGAATGCAGATCTCAGCAGCTAGTTAGCGCTTTGGAGGAAAATTATTTTCTTTTTCTTTTTTCTTTTTTCTTTTTTTTTTTTTTTTTTTCTCTCTAACAGCGGGAGGGGAGGCGGGAAACATCAAAGACCAAAATGTCCGGGAGCTAAGAAGCAATCTCAACACCAAATATGCAGTTTGAGACCCAGGGACATGTCATGTGTGTGTTTGTATGTGACAGGATACATCCGTGAAACAAGATTTATACAAAGTGCATATGACAGTGAAAATTTGAGGACATAAAAAAAAAAAAAGAACTTGCAGTTCATTTGAAATCATTCCCGGATTTATGGGGACACACAAGTGTATTATAATAAGCCTAGCTGTAAACATGCATTTGAGTTGGATGAAATGCTACAGGTTTACATCAACAAATATATCATGAGATTACATTCTGAGGATGTTCAAGCATAAACAGTGTGGTTGGGGTTTAGGATTGAAAAAAAAAAGTGTTTGCTAGGCCTGTCTTAGATATATTTAATATGCAGTATATTTGAAGAAGGTTCTAGTACGTGTGTGATGGGTTTTATTTTCGGCTGAGTGCAGGCATGAAGTGCAGGGAGCTCGCTGCACGGCACACATCTGATAGTTTACTGCTTCAGGACCATGGACAGCGGCCGCCGGCGCGGGAGTGATAGAGCTGACGTGCCAGAAACGAGAACGAGAGAGTGGCGACCTCAAACTCTGCATGCAACACCATAGAGACGGGAAAAAAAAACTTTCTCTTAATTCAACCGTCTCTGCCCCCTGCATTCTCTCTCTCTCTCTCTCTCTCTCTCTCTCTCTCTCTCTCTGTATGTGAAAACAGTATTTTATGACTTTGCTATCAGGTAAGTCTGTATTGTCATATTTCAACAGAAGGTGCTACAAGCTTTAAAACTTCAAAACTAAGAATCGCAGTAGCCATACAGCCTGGCTGCGCTAAGAACACCTTTCAGTCTTTACGCACTGGTAATAAAGAAAGAAAAACAAAAACAAAACAAAGAAAGATACCATTTTTTTTTCTTTTTTTTGTCAGAAATATCTTTGTGATAGTTTGGTGCGCATAATTAAATCTCTCTCTCTCTCTCTCTCTCTCTCTCTCTCTCACTCTCTCACTCTTGCCGTCATCTGTCAGAAGGTAAGTTGTGAATAATTTGCCTGTAAAGGGGCTGGCAGGGCCCCAGCATGCACTATATGAGCACAGATGGTGACCTGTATTCGGAGTGGGCCTTGGTCACTGAGCAGGCTGCCTGGGTGTCGGAGAGGGTCACGTCAGTACAGCTCATAGCTGTCAGGGAAAAGACTAACTGCTCTTCGCCTGCCGAACCGTCACCACTCCAAACGATGCTTCGAATTTTAATGAGATGCATGATTAGGTTTCAATGAGTTTGTGTGTCGGTGTTTGAACAACACGTCGAGTTAGACTGATGCAGCGATGTTGAAAAGCAGTATCAGGTTATGGTGTAATGCACAGACTGCGTTAGATGGCTTTTTTTTTTTTTTTTTTAACAAAAGTAATCACTTAGTTAACATTGCTAACAAAATCATTCAGTTAATGTAGCTGGCATTATCATTTCTTTAATGTACCTAAAATTATCATTCAGTTCACATGGCCAGTGTAATCACTCAGTTAACGTAGCTAAAGTTTTCATTCAGTTGACATAGCTAATGCAACAGAAGTCAGGAAAAAATCATGACAACAAACTGTACACAGGAAACCTTTACTGTGACGGCTGTTTTGGCACCCTCCCCTCCCACACCCCACAGATAAATGGACAAATCATAAACTGTAAATGGTAATACATTTATCAGTGTTACATTTACTCGGAGAGAGTTAAGTGAGTTAGCCTTTACGGCCATGCCTTGGCAAGAATGGAACCTTCTTTTACTCTGTTCAGAGTTATTTTAACTCTGGCATGTCGACTATTTGACACTATGAAACTATGGAACAAAAACACAAACAAACATAAAAAGTACAATAAAAGAAACCCTGCAGGTTAAACCGGTTGTACTACATTGTACTACATTAATGCACTGAGCTTTCTTGTAAATCCTTCCTCTTTTAAATTCAGTAAATGGCATGTGCTCTTGAAACAGAGAAGCCTCGAGCCATCTTTGACCATGTCCAAACATGCACACATGCACACATGCACACACACACACACACACACACACACACACACACACACACACACACACACACACACACACACACGCACACACACACACACAAAAAGAATTCTCAGCTATGCTTTTCCATTAATAAGCTTACAAGAGCAGGCAACATGTTAAACACCATGCAAAAGTGCATTTCGTTTTGGAGGGTGGGACGGGGAAGGCTGGTGCTTGGGGAGAATGAGAGAGTTCGAGCGTTGAAAAAGGAGACAACAAAACCCCCCCAAAAAAACGAGCTAATTCACCACACGCCACACAAAATGCTGGGTCAAGCAAGACGAGAATTAAAACGCCTCTCCATTGCTCCCTCCCTCCCTCCCTCCTTCCCTTCCTTTCTTGAACAAGAGCCAGTTCCCTGGTCTCCTTCATCTCCCATATAATTCCACCACTGGTTTGTTCCCTCCCTGCTTCCCTCCGACGGCCCTAATCTCCGATGAACTCGCTCTTCTGCACGCTTTAATTGAGTTCTGTGCTCTGCGGCCCCTTCTTGTCCCATTAGCATGTTTGGTATCCGTGCCTGGCCCCTATTGTGCTGAAACTGCGTTTTTTTTCCCTTTCTTTTTTCCCCCTTCCTCTGCTTTCTTGTCTTTCTTTATTTCAGTAGTGCTAATTAAAGGTCTCAGAAAGATTTTATTTCACAAGCGTAATGGAAATTGGTACGAGTGCCTTTGTCGTCTGTGTCCCTGGTACAACTTAGCGCAACACTTAAATCTCTCTTTCTTATTCTCTTACTTCTTCTTCCTTTTCTTCTTCCTCTCCTTCTTTTTCTCTTTCACTGCCTGTCATTCTCAGTCTTGGCTATCAGCTGATTTGCCTGTGTCTTTTATGTGACTTCAGTGAGATTCGGATTGTATGAGTAGACTGCACCTGAGCTTGAAAGATATATGTGTGTGTGTGTGTGTGTGTAAGACAGAGAGAGGAAGAGAAGCAGAAAGAGGGAGAGGTTCAGAAGTATGCTGTAGCTTGAATTTAAAACCTCCTCTTTTCATGTTTTACAGTGAGGTGAAAATGTATTCTCTTCAATATGTATTCTGCAGTAACTTTAATGGTTCTCACAGTTAGACAGATACACTATACCCACTGTAACAACACTGTTTTTATTACATACACTCTTTACACGCTAACACAACATGTGAAATGTTTGATATCTGTATTAGAATGGATTGCGTACGACTAAGTGTGCGGCAGTATGATGCTATCTCAGTGCATGTTACTGAAAGTTTGATTGTGTGAGAATCCTGGGCCGTAGCAGTGAGTAGTGTAAAATATGTTCAGGCATGGGTGCTCAGGTGGCACAGCAGAAGAGCGGGCCAGAATGCCACTGCGGGGATGGGGGTTCATATCCAGGTCCCAGCGGTGCGCCTGCTATCCACACAAACACAACTGGCAGCGTCTGCAGGACGCATGCTGCCAGGGGGCATCTCCCGGTTGCTACAATAGTGACTCCCACTGGTTGGTCCAAGTGCCAGTGATGGACACCTACCATGATCCTCCAGACGAGAATAAGTCTGGGGGTAAAATTATGGAGGTGCTCCGCTATGCGGCCCAGACTGGGCATGCTGTTGATAATTCTGTGATTCTTCTGACCTTTAGAGTTAGTGTACGGCACAGAGATATTTTTTCTTTGAGAGAGAGAGAGAGAGAGGAGAGGGAGAGATACAGGCAGCTGTGAGCACATTACCTCTGATTTGAGTCTGTCCTCTCTTCCGCCCGGTGGATGAGCTGTGTGTGAAGTGTGACATGTCCGTGCCAGCGTTGGCACGGAAACTGTCCTTAAATCTCTGCATCAGAGCCTCCACTGACTCCTGTTTAGAGTCGAGATCTGCAAACAATACAGACAGACAATGCGTCTAAGACAAATTAATGTGTCCACACACTCTTATCTTTCTCTTGCTCTCTCTCTCTCTCTCTCTCTCTCTCTCTCTCTCTCTCTCTCTCTCTCTCTCTCTCTCTCTCTCCCCCCTCTGCTGTCCTTGGCATTCATACAGAAAACCCATTCAGTATATTTTTACCATCACCCCCTAAACATTTCTTGACTTGTTGTGCTTTCTGACTGCAGGAATCTTTTAATCTAATATTGTCAGTTGTAAGTATTTTTGAAATGGATTGTAAGAGTGTAAATGGTTGTATTACCATACACAGGAGGGTCACAGGTTGACCTTAGAGGTCAGAGTTCAGAGCTGAACAATGTAAAACTCTGCTAATGAAATGTTAATGCGTAATGCTATATACAGGGAGAGAGGGACAAGGAGAATGAGATGTGTGTGTGTGTGTGTGTGTGTGTGTGTGTGTGTGTGTGTGGACAATACACGAGAAATCTCTGAATCAGCAAATTCTTTCAAATGTCTTTCACTTAAATGAGAAACACCAAAAACACAACTGCGTGCACTATTTCTCTCTCACGGGTCTCTCTCTCTCTCTCTCTCTCTCTCTCTCTCTCTTAAACACACACACACACACACATACATTTTCTCCTTTCCATGTGACACTGCACAGTTAAATTTGGTATCCAATACATTTTGTTGAAATTCTGCTGATGCATGTATCTTGTTTTAATAATTGGACCTCCTCCCCTTTCTCTCTCTCTCTCTCTCTCTCACTCTCTCTCACTCTCTCTCACTCTCTCTCTTTTTCATCTTTCTTTCTGAGGGGAAATGGGACCAGGAAGAGCGGCCTGTGAATTCTCTGTGTTGTTTCTAACCCTGGGTCAAGAAGGATGATGAAGAGTCTACTGCAAACCAAATCTACCTCTGGGTACACATAAAGTAACCTGAACCTGAACCTGAACTTGTTTCTGATTCTCTGGACCCTGCAGCTCAGGTTCTCCAGCGTCATGTGCGACAGGGCCCGGTGCTGACGCACGTTTGCAAATGTGCTGTATTTGCACTCTTTGGACAACTTAACGTGAAAGAGTCAGCATGGCAGCTGTTGTCACAGTCAAGCCCACAACCCACAGGTAGCTGGCAGTACTCGCACACAGGTCTCTGTGGACAGGGAGGACAGTGGGAGCTTGTGTTTGTGGCAAAGAGGCTCTACACAAACACAAGGCCCAGCTGCATCCTGCAGTGAGGGGCTACTCTTCTATTCATAATCACATGCTCTCCCCCGGCTGTCCTATCAATGTAACTGAATATGAGGTTACAATAACTTTTTGAATTTACCAAAGGATGATGGAACTGACTAGAGAGTTGGGTGTCTTCAATAATGGGTAATTCATTTTTGTGCCAAAATAAACTGTGTCAAAAAACAAACATGAACACTATTTATTTATTTATTCATTGGGATGGACTAACAGATCCATAGGGAGGCTCTGAAAAAAACAAAAAAAAAAAAACAATAAAGGCTGTCCTGGTCTCTCTGATGGGTGGATCTATTTGGGTCAAAGTATATTACTACAAGAATAACTGTGTTATTTGTATTTTTTTTTTAAATCAGGATAAAAGAAATGATTTATCTGGAAGCTGTGAGAACTAAGAAAATGTCACTAAAGGCTTTTCTGGTCCGCTGATTATCCTGAGGGTCCTGGCGTCAGTTCTTCTCCGGCTCTCCTGCACGTGTGTGTGTGTGTGTGTGTGTGTGTGTGTGTGTGTGTATGTGCGTGTGTGTGTGTGTGTGTGTGTGTGTGTGCGTGCTTGCCAGTCTGACCTTTCTTCTGTCGAACAATCACAAAAACACTGCTATTCAACCTGCATCGTCTATAACTCTCACTCATTTCGACATCTCTTGGTTTTTATTTATTCTCAAATATATTAACCAACCCCCACTGCAATGTCCCCATACGAATGCGCCTCCTGTCTTTTACTGTCTTTTTTTATTTTATCGTGTGGATCTTCTTTGGATTTCTGTTGCTTTGCTTTGGTTTTCTGAACTTGTAAATGTCTATAAACTAACCTAACTACCCTGGGCCAGCCAGAGGAGGATGGGCTCCCCCCTGCTGAGTCCTAGTCACTCCCAAGGTTTCTTCCTATCACAGTCTACAAGAGTTTTTTCCACTGTAGCCCTGAGTGTGTTCACCTGGGTTATCAGCTTTGGCATCTTATAAAGCTGCTTTATGACAGTGTCCACTGTCAAAAGAACTGTATAAATAAAATTGAACGATAGTCAAGTGAATTACTGAGTTTGCATATAGGCTTCTCACAAATGGACATGTAGAGGTTGAAGAATGTGTTTGTGTTATTACTGAGGAGAGTAGGTTCTCTCTCTCTCTCTCTCTCTCTCTCTCTCTCTCTCGCTCTCTTTCTTCCTCTGTATTCCTTTGTATGTGTGTGTTTGTGGTAGAAAGAGGCTTTATTTTCAGTCTTTGTGTTTGCCTGCAAGAGAGGGAAAGTTCATTGGCTCTCTTGATCCATTGTTTTCTTTTCTGAACAGAACAAAAAAAACAAAAAAAAATATAACAAGCTCTGTTATTATGTTACTTCAAGTTTCAAGGGCACTGCAAGAACTTGGTACAGAAAGACAGCCATTCTCCAGCATGTACCGTGAGATAGTCAACCACCTCAGTTCACAGTGTGTGTGTGTGTGTGTGTGTGTGTGGTTGAGTCAAAAAGAAGCAAAGAAGCATTCCTCGGAGACAAGAGGAAGCACCCCAACAGAATCTCTGCCGCTGGATGCTGGGGTTTTAGACAGTGCCACGTTTGAGTCCGAGACTTGCCTGGCCCTAATAGCGGCTTAAAAGAGCCAGTTTGAGTTTTCACCAGGCAAACTGTCACCCCCGCTGCTAGCGTCGTTTGCGTAAGCGCACTCCTGCCTCTCCATTAGAGAATCAATACCACCACAATAAAAGTGGAGACACAGCAGTTTCTCTTTTCTTTTCTATCAGGTATGAAAATGGGCGGCCTCCCTTGGGGGTTGGGGGGGGTTATTCCAAACATGCTCTGCCCCATTTGTGTCCCCTGAAGAGCGATAAACTACACAAATAAACCCCTGTCATTCTTGCCAAACAAAAAGAAAAAAAAAAAAAAAAGGTGAAAGAGGAGGAGGAGAAAAGAAAGAAAAAAAGAGAAGGAGAAGACAAACAGAAAGATGCTTTAAAAAGAAAAAAAAAAAAAAAAAGACAGCAAACGAGGTCCTGAAAGCTATTTATCTGCTGCTACCATTAACATGCTGGTACAATCCCCTCCCTGAGTTTGGTGATGCATCAAAAGTTCAATTAACATGAGATATGTAGACCTTGCGCGGGATCTCTCTGGAGAGCCGTAATAGCCGTGAATAAGGGCTATTTACTGGGCTGTGGTGATGCAGGGTTGTGGCAGACACTGACTGAAGACTCTGCACATGGATGCTCGCCAGATTCCTGGGCACTGATCCAGGAACAGTCCTGTGTTTCAGTGGCCGGAGCACACAAATCCACACTCAGCATGAGTCGTCTTTTTTTTTTTTTTTTTCTTTTAAGCTAATAGCTTCAAGACTTCATTGCACTTCATCCAGTTATAAAATATGTGATCATAAGCCCTTCTGAAATTCTTACTCAGATTAGCTGACAGTAACATGCAGACGATGCAGAAATGCCTACTAAATATATGTTTAAATGTTTACTAAATATGTTTTTGATTGTATCAAAGTGGCAATGGCAACATTTATTTACTTATTTATTCTAATTCACACCAGTAAAACTACAAAGAGTTCAGTTGAAGTGAACTGAACTGATAATAGGTATTTTACAGGCAGTAGGCGTAAGTAATCACCTTACTATATATATATATATATATATATATATATATATATATATATATATAAAAATGTGTGTGTGTGTGTGTGTATATACACTCAGTCAGGATTTGCAAAGCTCCCTCTCTGTGAGACATAGAGTGGCAGATGCTGCACTGAGAATATCACTATGAATACAACAGAGAAGACACAAAAACTGCCGCTTCTTCTTGTCCCCTTTTTCTTTCTTTCTTTTTTTTTTCTTTTTTTCTTTTTTTTTTTTTCCTTTAGAGGTGGCAGTAACACAGGCGGTAACAGCATAATCGGTTACACTGTTGTTTCGGGGGATTCACGCAACAGCTTATGTAAAAAAATAAAAGAAAAGAAAAAAAGTGTTATATTTCCCTTCTGTTATTTCCTCTCTTTTTGTTTTCCACATTGATTTCACTGCAGCTCACTCTTGCAGCTGTGTCATTTAGTTGTTTCATACTTTAAAAGAGTCAACTCCCCTTGGAGATAATTGTGGGACTTATTCAATATTTTGATTCAGAACTGATTTACACTGAAAGCTTAGATAGTTTCAACCACCCACTCACTCAATCAAATCTTCATGTAACTGAATGCTTCCAAAGAAAAATAAAATAAAGTAAAATAAATAGAAATTTCACAACAGGACAGTTAAGTCTTCTCAGTCTGCTCAAAAACATGAAGAAGCAAACTCAGAGGAGTATGATTGTAAAAGGAGAAAACAGCTTTGATTCAGCAAATCTTTTTGGGAAACGACTGTGTGAAGAGAAGGGTAAAGCACACTTTTTTTGGTGTGTGTGTGTGTGTGTGTGGGGGGGGGGGGGGGGGGGGGGGGGGGGGGGTCTTAACTTGCACCTTTTCAGTTCTGTCTGATCAAGGTTTGAGGAATGTGTATGCTGTTCTCATTCACACGTACGAGTTAAATAGTGGATTTTCAATTTCAGCAGCCTTGGCTGTGGTTCACATTAAACAGGTTATAAGTTTGAGTCATATGAAAAAGACTAAAGAAATTATGCACTGTGTGCAAAGTATGAACACCAAGTCTGTGATCTCAGCTCCAATCACAATGTCTGAGAGACAGCGGTTATCTTTCGACCCGAGCGTAAGAAGCTTGCGGTGAATGTGATTGCTGTAAACACGATTTGGCCCTTGTTGACAAACTGGCTTTACATTTGACTGGTACAGGGGGAACTCATGCAGGGTGAAATAATGCACTTACAACCTCCGTCTCCCTTAAGGCTCCCATCTGAGTGTGTTTCCCGCCTAATCCAGCCGCCTCTTGGCTAAACAAACAAACAAAAGCGCCAGGTGGCATTCACTTAAGCCACGGCCAGCCGTGACTGGGAAGAAACGGGTCCGCAAGTGAGGTTAACTGGGTCCATGTATATTTCATGCCGCCTTCCCCACACTCTTCCTCTTCTTCTTCTTCTTCTTTTTTTTTTTTTGAAAAACCAAAGCTCCACAAGCTGAAAAGCCACCACCAGGGGTAAAATGGGACTCATCTCCCCCACTGAGTGTCTGCGGTAGCTGGCCATTTGTCTTTGGACAAGGCCGGCCAGCGTGTACCTCTCGAGCATTTTTTGATTAGGTTCTCCGTAAAAGACAGTTTTGCTGGGATGGACTGTCATTCACAATCGTCGGCTTGATTGTGTGCTTTTGTTGGGCCATCACCACAACACTGTCCACCTCCAAGCTTGAATTGACGGTATCAGTGGAAAGATGACTGTAATAGCAAAGTCTGACTTTTTTTTTTTTACTTTTTTTTTTTTTTTTTTTTCTTACAGATGATCTGTCTGTAAACGAACAGACAACACTATGTTATCTGGAAGTTGTAAAAGTTATAAAATTACACTTTAGGTGGAAAGGCACCTGTTTGGAAATGTAAAGACTTAACATTCTATGGCTTTGCAAATAATGCTGTCCACAGTATCTTGATCTTTAAGTTGTATTGCTTTTAATAACACGGTGTCAGCTTCGCAATCTTGTCACTGGATGTCCAAATTGTGCAAACTGTAATGTTTTACCGTAATATCAGAATCAATGGTGAGAAGAGAACATGACAGAAGAGAAGCGAAGCAAAGATAAGATAAGATAAGATAAGAGAACAGAGGAGAACAGACTGTTACAATATGGTGTAATCCACCATAGCAGTGCTTCTCCTGAGGGAACCTGTGAAAAATTTGTCGAGAGCTTAGCGACTTAAGTTGAACAGGCTCGCCTCTTTCCATCTGAATAATTACGGCTCCTGAGAGTACCGGAGACACAGGTCTGAGTGTGGATTTAGGGAAAGCAGGGCAGAGCAAAACGATCCGGTCATTAGCACTATGGGAGAATGAAGTTCCCATCTGAATCTGCATGTATATTTTTCATTTCTAATACTGCAAAACGCAAATAACAGGTTCAACTAAACACAAACAATCGTTCATGTCAAGTGAATGAACAAACAAACAAGTAAATTAAATGAGTATATTCGCTGTTTCACCTTCTGATCGAGAGCAATTTCATATTTCCTGTGGCCCATGAAAAATATGGAGTTTTCAAACCAATCAGTATGACATTTTCGAAAAGATGTCACACAACAAATTATTCCTTTCATTACTAATGGACCAGTGTCCTCTGGTAACCTCAAAATGAGCAAATCTTGCTGGAAAGAGTGATCCGGATGTTTACTATGGAGACAGAAAAATCCCTCCCCCTGCCGAACACCCCCCTGTCCTCCCCCCGTCCTCCCACACCCCATGCCCCCAACTTTAAAGACAAATCCGGTTGCTCGTTTTTGTTTTCCATGCGGGAACTGTCGCCTCTGCCTAGTGTCCTTACTTTCTCCTTCAACCTCATCTTATCTCTCTCCGGCTCCTTATCGGCTGTGACAGTGGGTTAGCAGTTTCTTCAAAACATCAGACATAGCCAATAGCATCGAACCCTAGGCTACCAGAGTAGATCTTTGTGGTGTCACGTTGGTGAGTCCCTCCTGATAATCTACCAGACAGAGGCTGGAGAACTCCAGGGGAAAACTCAGAGTAACTGAGTCCTTGATCCTTACAGATTCCTGCAGAGTTTGTTCTTGGGGGGAGGGGGGGGGGCAGTATGGCAGTTCTCATGCGGATGAATTTGTTTTTGGAAGGCTGTCGTGCCTTAAGCTCGCTGTTTTATTTCTCTCGGAAGGGCTATTTTTAACTGCGACCCCAGTCCGTTCCCGTCTGACTTTCTTATGTTTCTGTCTCTGCTCTTTACTCTTAAACTGTGACACGTCACTTAGGAAGGTAGCTTTGTACTCAGATTTGATGAACAGTTGCACAATAGATGTTTGAGTAGCAACCATGAGTTGAAGTCACAAATAAGCAAGACTATTTAAATTAAGACTCTGCTCAAAATTGTATTTATCGCAATTTTGTATATTTTAAACACACATTAAAGAGGCATGTTGACTGTCCATACAATAATTTGTATCTTTTACTTATTTTTCTGTATGTGCTTGTGAAACTTAAAATGTATTATTTGTAACACAGGGAGAAAGAAAAGTGAATTCCCTGTGGTTCCTGCCAAACTCTTGAAATCCTCAGTAGATTGTGAGTGCAAACAAATTGAAGCTACTCAAACAAAACACAAGACATGTCCAACTTGGTGAATTGGGGAAGCTGTAGTCGATATGGGAGCAGCCTGACATTGAGTTGACACAGCAAGCCTCAAAGTGCTGTCCCTAGGGAACTCATCAGTGGCAAATGCTGTGATGCGGCCATGCCGTAGGAGGGGTTGGAGGAGTAGGAGCGAATCCAGGATCAGTGCATCGGTGGCTGTGGCCGCAGCAGCATGGCCCCCGGAAACTGTCCTCGCTCCCGCGGCCATGCCATCTCAAACCAGCCAAACGTCCAAGAAAATAAGCGGGTTACCATGACATCCGGTTGTCAGCTGATGTATTTTTAGACAGAGGACAAAACAGCGCCTTCAAGCCATGGGGTGATGCAATTGTGCCAGATCCAATCTGGCTTGGAAGTAGGTAATTTCTGCCTCTAGCACTGTAGGATAACAATGTGATTGAGCCATGGAACAACAAGATCAAGAGCATCTAGGGCAAATCAAAAGAACTGACTGTAAAAAAAAAAAAAAAGCTAATATCAGTAACTGACCAACTAGCTTACTAGTTAACTAACTAAAGTAACTAAATTCGCACGTCTGAAAATAATTGAACAACATTTGTAATATTTAGTAGACAGGATATATTAAGCAGTACAGAGAATCTACACTAAATAATATTGTATTCCCTACACATTGCAGCTTCAGTCAATGGATTGTGAAGAGCATTCAGTTGCTTGATCAGTGCTCAGGTTGCTCAAAGAAATTTTCTGCTGAATTTCAAAGCTATGGCGGTCTAATGAATGTTAACTATAGTTTAAATGGAAGGTTGACAGATTGACAGGCAGACAGATTCAGACAGACAGAAAGATAAATAGATAGATAGATAGATAGATAGATAGATAGATAGATAGATAGATAGATAGATAGATAGATAGATAGATAGATAGATAGATAGATGGAGAAACCTGCAGAACAAGCAAGAACAAACTTAAAGAATTTTACATCTAGTCTAACGTTTTAGCTCCAGGTTTTTGTGGTTAATAACATAAATGAAATAAATAAAAACATGAATACCATTAAAAGAAATGATCAGTAGAGAGGGAAGAAAAACGACAAAAGCCAGAGGGAAATCGCAGCCATGCAAATGCGGCAAAGCTGACACAAAAGAAAGGCTCAACCCTCCTCACCGAATCTCCATGAGGGGAAGCCATTTTTATCCCCTTTAATTCCCTTTCCTCAAAAACACTGCTGCTCGTGTCTGGTGGGACTTCTTGGAGAGGAGAGACATGCCAGCCTGGCTCTCAGGCTAGAAGCAGGCAGGATGAAAAACAAGGAAGTGACAATACTCAGTGGGCTAAGGTCCCTCAGTGATTTATTCAATTTTCCTCTGCTCTGAAAGAGAGCACATGAGGAAACAGACCGAGAGAGAGAGAGAGTGAGAGAGAGAGAGAGAGAGAGAGAGAGAGAGAGAGAGCACGTGTGGAAGAGAAAGGGCAGCAAACAGCCCGCCTGCCTGCCTTGTGCGGCAATGCTACAGCAAGGAATGGGGAGGGATGGTACTAAGAACTTGTCGTGAATAACTGAACATGTTAATGTGTGTAAACATCACAAAGCGTAGTCACAGACACTCCACAAGCTTCCCTTAATGCTGGAGAATGTCCTAACAGCAGTTCTCCCAGCGCCATTCATACGTCTGTATTAAACACGTTTTTTCCTAGCCACAAAACCCGACTGAGTCCAATCAGCTGTCTTAGTGTTGGCTAGAACAAAAATGTGTTATGCGATGGGTCACCAAAGCTGAAAGCATTTTCAGGTACATTTGTCGTCTTCTAAAATGATAGCAGTCAAGTTAAGCCATTAAAAAAAACAAAGAAAACCACACACACACACACATTAAAATGGTCACAGGTAAATATTGTCAAGAGCTGATACCTCTCATAATCTCAGTAAAGTATAATAAAATATTACCACATGTCTTGGTGATCTACAGCAGTTCATATTAAAAAGAAGACCGTTTGAAAACATTGTGTTTTCCCCGATTCTTGCGTATATAGGGCGGGATCCACACCTGACTGACTGTGATCTGAAAGAGATCAAACGAAACTGTTTGATGTTTTACTCGCTCTTTCTTTCAATTAGATCATTGAATAGCTCTAATCAGGAATTCATGTATTATAATAAATCATTAGCATGCGTGATGTGAAGAATATCAAATGTGTGTGTTCTTGTTGCCTGAAGAGATACTATCAGGTGAATTCTATATTATTCAACTGCAGCTAATTAACTTGGAAACACCAATGTATTGGTTAATAAATTAACCTTTCCCAGGATAAATGAAGAGGCAGAGAAATGTAGACAACAACAACAAGCAACTACGATAATCCACTCTGTCGCTTTTTCATCTGTCCTTCCTACCACTTAGAACATATACCTTAACAAAAATAAGTCCTTAGGCATGCTCAATCAACCAGGTCTCCACACCATATGTGAACCTGTTTTTTTTTCCCTCCTCCTTTCCTAAAATACTAATTGAACGCCTAATAGGTGGTAGAAACACATGCTTTGACTGCTCTACTTTTTTTCTTTTTCATCCCTTTGTCCCAGTTTTCATGCGTTTGACGGCAAAGGTGCCTCAAACCGCGACGGTAAGGACACCTACTAACAGTGTGTATGGTAATGATGCATGGTTTAAATAAATAAATAAATGCCATTACTAATGGAGGCATCTTGGAGCGGACTGTGCTGATTCCAGCGTGGCAGCTGAAGGGTTTCGAGGGATCTTATATAATTAACGAGGAGGTCATGTCTGAAGAACGTTACGTGTCGTTTTGGTCGCGGCTGAGAAGTACTGCTCATTTCCCCAAGGATGTTAAAGGAGGGCAGAGTAATGCTCCCAAACTGACGAAAGAGAAAACATAACACGTCATGTCAAATGACACTTACCCTTCACATTCGGTTGGGAATCCTGTTCTTATATTCACCGTGCATAAACTACGGAATTTTCAATTAGCTCTGTCTTCCATCGAAGGCAGGGAAACAGCTTGAGATGGTGAGAATGTTATACTGTATTTCAGTGAAAGATTGACTTCTTTGTCTTATCAAAAATTACTCTGGAATTCCTTTCACTTATTTGTTTTTTTTTTTAAAGAACAGATGAACGATTTTCAGGTCCTCTTGGTATACCTCAGTCAGCACAAGACAACATAAATCAAACAATATTTTTCTTCTCTCGGGCTGTGTTTATGAAAGCTTTCGTCCCAGGGCTAATCAGTTACACCTGTGTTTTAATATGCAAGTTGTCAGCAGGACACTAATGTATAAATCAAGCCTGTTTGTGAAAGGTACAGATGAAAAATAAGCGCATTCTGGAAATATGTGGAAAATCCTAAAAGGGATTATATACATTATTGTAATCTAGCACTACATCAAAGCTCTTTCAGGATTAAAAAAAAAAAAAAAAAAAAAAAAACTATAGCAATGCCACAGTTCGAGGAAATCCCCGGGGGGAGAAAGAGTCTATTTTTCACCTACTTTCCCCCATTTCTTTTTGTGAGTTGCTATCTGAAAAGAGTGGTAAAAGATGTGATTGCTGTCTATGGAGTCGTCAGTCTTGTAGCCTTATTGTTAAAAAGGAAATGAGAAGTTGGGTGGGGCTAAAAGCCTCATTGTTCATCTTGGTGCGGCCTAGTTTTTCAAACAGTGCTCTTTACTTCAGGTAGTTAGTTCTCCCACGTTTTGTTTTGTTTTTTTTCTTTCCCCCTCAAGCTATAATGGCCAGGCTGAACTGAAGGAGAAGATATCTAGACCATAGCAGAAAGAGAAAAAAAAAAATCTTCACACACAGCCATTCATCTTGGGAAAAGAGGGCATTTGGGGAAAAACAACAACAACAAAAACACTGTCCTGATATATTCTCTGAGAATAACTGGTCTTTTAGCCTTAACTTATTGTCTTATTTCCTATCAAATCCTCTAGCTGTTCCTACCCCCTACCTCTTTTACACAAAGCCTCAAAAAAAAAAAAAATACTAACCCCTAAAAGTAGAAGAGGTAACATTTTTCATTTGATGTGAGGTTGTCTTCTGTCGGATAACCGAAAGGATATGTCATCAAGTTTCCACCTCTCGTTTTCTCGGTCTGTTTTTTTTCGACGGTGTGTGGGAACCTTTAAAAGGAGGAGAGCAGAGGCCTCTGCTATCTATAGCCTTCTTGCCGAAGGGTTGAGGATGAAAGATGAATGTGAGTCCCTTGACGCTGCACCAGTCGAGCCTTAACAGGTCTCACTCAGATCTCATATTCCAGTTCTCGCACAGCCGCGCCACGCGTTTGCTCTTCGCAAATCGACATTTTGTGCAGTCTCTCTCTCTCTCTCTCTCTCTCTCTCTTTCCCTCTCTCTCTCTCTCTCTTCTCTCTACCTTCTGCATTTGAAATAAATTTAAATACACTTATCTACGTCAGTTGACAGACAGCTTCGACCAAAAGAGAATATTTATCGTAGCATTAGCATCACTCTGGGGTGTGACTTTGAAGAACGGTAACCGGGCAACAAGAGACGGATGGCTCGTTTCTCCTATGAAAGGGAGGCGTGAGACTACACTGTGAGACAGAAGGACTGTGTGAGCTTTTCTCTTATCTGTCCATTTTAGCTCAAAAAGACCCCCCCCCCCCCTCCTAAAGCTTGAACAGCAAACATTACCAAAGAAGTACTCTCTGCTCTACTGCCAAGCAGCTAAGACGGTTTCTGCAGTTTGATGTGTGATGCATGCCTGCAAGTGAAACTGAATGACAGATCAAAATGTGTGCTTACATCACATACGTACATATGAGATCAGAGCAGCATAGGACAATGTCATAGCTGTTGACTGACAGGTTTACATACCACGATGAAACCTTAAATACTAGCTCTGAGAGCTGACTGATGCCTTTGTTATGGAAGAGAGGAAGAGCGAGAGTGTGAACATTCAGTTAATGTAGGCTGCTGGCATATCCTTACAGTCAAGGACAAAAGACCAGTCTGGCATCCAATACTGCATAAACGGGGTAATTTTCTGTTCAAGCATATATGAAATAAGCCATCATTCTGAAACAAAACAAAATCAATATGCCAGTAATGATTAATGCACTCTGGTCTTTGTCATACAATGAGGTTGTAATTTAAGAGAACAGAAATGACAGTGTCATCTGGTGTTATGTGTGTAGTTACACGTCCTGACAGTTAGCATTGACTTGTTCTCTTCATTCTGTGTTCCAGCACAGAAGGTCACAAAACAGTGCTATGAACTCACCATGAGTTAACAAAATTACCACCAAATTTCTCCTCTTACACACACATACATACACACACATGTGTACACACACTCACACACACACGCACGCACGCACACACACACACACACACACACACACACACACACACAGACAGACACACACACACACACACACACACACACCACAATCCCAGCCTCTAATTTCAAAATAATGAGTATTATTAGATCAGTTACACTCATTCATCTTGTCTCACTTTTCCAAGGTATCGAGAACAGCCATTTCTGAAGGTGAATATTTTTAAGAGCTACTTAACAACATTCTGCATGACATGAATAATTGTGAAGAGAAATAAGGATTTCAATGCTCAATAAAAGGCGTGCAATGTTTATAAAAAAAAGGGGGGGAAGAATGAAAGAAATACAAAATGCAGAGCATCAATAGATGCTATAATTATTCCAAGGCTATTAAGAGAAACAACTCTCCTAAAATGGACAGAGCCATGCATAAAGTCATAAGAGGTCTTTGTTTTAACTTTTTTTAAAATTAATTAATTAATTAATTGATTGATTGATTTGTTCGCTGTTTCTCAATATTGCAAATGTCTCACATGTCTGACTGTATTCCTCAACAATAAGATACTCTCTCTCTCTCTCTCTCTCTCTCTTTTTTTTTTTTTGGTTTAGATCCTCAAACTGCTGCAATGTTACTATTTATGAACAGTTACTTATGAAATCATTGAAACCGACAATATTTTTTTTCCCTTAAACGCTTTAAATACACAGAGTGCATATATATATATATATATATATATATATATATATATATATATATATATATATATATATATATATATGTGTGTGTGTGTGTGTGTGTGTGTGTGTGTGTGTGTGTGTGTGTGTGTTTTTTTTTTTTATCAGCATTTATTGATGACATCTTTGAAATCTACCATAAAATGTTTACATTTTTTCTACCCCCATAAATGTCTAAGAGTCTATCTCAGTGAAAACCATAACCATTAGCTTTGTGAGTTAATTAAACCAGTTGTCAGTGAGAAAGGTCTCCATGCTAACTGATAACATCTTTAGCACTGAGAACCTCTAACCACTAGGGAGGATGTATGACACTGTATCACTACAGTTCGACCTCCTATCAACTGTTTCCTTGGTAACTGTTAGCCAAAGGAGACCCTTTCTTTGGAGCTCAAGTCTGTAGAATGAAGAGATGCCTTCATTCGAGTCTGTCTCTTTGTTCATATGATCAACAAAGGTCTTAAGGTCAGGAGAGAGTCTGTGAACTACCACTAACTAAAATGCAATAGCATACAGCTATTGTACAATAGCACCATAGCAGGGTTTTTTTTGTTTGATTTGCTTTTTAATTTTTTTTTTTTTTTTTTTAACCTTGGTATATGTGCAAAGCTCATAGCAACTGCTCTGATACTTTTCTTTTGATTTTCTTGTCAGAGAACATGAGTTTTTTTTTTTTTTTTTTTACATTGAAAATCGTGTGTGTGCTTGAGGTAGATGGAATGGTTGTCTCTTTTCCTCTTCACTAGTTTTCAGGTTTGTGTTTTCTTCCTTGCTTTTTTATTTATTTGTTTATTTATTTTTAAATTGAGAAAATTGCAAGATGAAAATGAAAACTGACACTGCCTATTGATCTGACCTGGCCTACTCTCACAGGACATGCTCTGATGAACCTTCCTCATCATGTTATACAAAAATGTGAAAAGTAAAATGAAAAAACCTCCAGTGACTCATCGGTAACACAGATATGTCATCAAGGGGAGGTACTGAGTGAGAGAGAGAGAGAGAGAGAGAATGCTCAGTTTAAAATTCTACTTCGACAACTTTTACTTAAGTTATAGCCCAGGGAAATTACAGTGAAGGAAAACTAAGAATTTTCAGTTCCATACTTCACTGTCCATTATGGTGTAATTAAAGATGGATAGATCAAATAACCTGCTGTATAAACAATGTGGTGTAACAGATAACCTTTTGTCCACAATTAAAGTTTAAAATTAAGTTTGTCCTCCCACAGCTCAAACACACGTCCTGCCTACCACACCATTTTCACCTTTATTCGACCTTCAGTCCTCATTAGAACTATCTAAGCAACTTGGTTAAATAAGAATTAGGTCTAATTATTCACAGAATCACACAGTTTCAATTTATTGTAGGACACTGCCATCTTAAAGACCTGAAATATACACAATCCTCTCTCTCTCTCTCTCTCTCTCTCTCTCTCTTACACACACACACACACACACACACACACACACACACACAAATCTATACATACATGCAAGCAGACGTACACAAACGTGTAAGCACATGCACACACACACACCGTAACACATACACACATACACATACACATAAAGAATCTCTGATTTTTTCCTGGTGGGGGGAGAGGGGTGTCTGGGTGAGTCAAGTTCACGGGACCCAAGCAGTGGGTAATTACAGACACATGTAAGGGTGGAAATGAAGCAGGCAGGACATTATGCAAATGTAATTATTATGGCATGGTGATTCATCACAGTAGGAGATTACTCTGTTAATGGAAGCCACCATAAATTAGAGCCTTTTTTTCTTTCTCTCTTCCTGAATCCCTGAAAGTTGAGGGAATGGGCCTGAAGAACCTATGCTGTAGTTTTCCCTTCTCAGTCCTGCACGTCTGCGATTAATGGTATACCCACTGTACATTTAACAGACAGTTTACTGCAGCTCTGCTTTAAGTACAGACGTTTGCTGTAATTAACACCTGACAAAACTCACTTCACACATGTCTCCAGGTATTCTGCTCAACATGTGCCTGATGAAAACGCTTCATTTATGCTCCTGCCTTGTATTGACAGGAATGCTCTACGGTAAGAATGACTTTTAAGAGGAGCAGCTAATTTACTGTGTTGTGATTTGAGATGACTTAAGAAATTTGGGGGGTGGCAGGAGTTTGGGGGAGGGGCAGGGGATTGTAGGAAATTTGCATATTTAAAAATTCAACTAACGGCAACCCAAGCTAATTATTGCAAGCTATGGAGGATCGTGATGCTCAAAATCAAGCTATTGTTTGGAAATGCTTACAAAGGCATTTAAAAAAAAATGAATCGGCTGACAACGAATGAAAAAGGTACCCATAAGTGTGTGTGTGTGTGTGTGTGTGTGTGTGTGTGTGTGTGTGTGTGTGTGTGTGTGTGTGTGTGCGTTTGTCTGACTGAAAGGACACTGCTTAGCTGGGGTCACCTTGACAAACTGGGGTCAAAATCATTATCCCCACTAGTGAAAAGCATTCCATAGGTGCTTTTCTTTTATAAAAATATTGACATTGGTAAAGTAAACATGGAAAATGTATTTAGTTAGGGTCAGGGATAAGGTTAGCTTGCTCTTCTTTAGTTTTTGTATAATGGAAGCCAGTGGTTCGTCCCCAGAATCTAGCATATAAGGTGTGTGTGTGTGTGTGTGTGTGTGTATGTGTGTGTGTGTGTGTGTGTGTGTGTGTGTGCATGGGTGTGTGGTGCAATGACACAGAATAGCTCAGCACTCACATATAAATGGTAGACACAGGAGTAATCTTTAGAATGAGGAGAAAGTGTTTAAAAGTCAGCAACATTAAATGGAAAGAGTGGAAAAGAAAGACTTGTAATTATGAAACTCTCAAAGAAGGCAAAAGGATAATTGTACCACTTGATTCTGGACTACGAGGAACAGTTTAAAAGGCACTTTTAAAACCAATCAAATGAATCTGAGAGAATATCTTTTCTCTGTCCTTCTCTTCTGCACTCTCTCCATCCCCTCCAACCCTAACACGCAGGCAAATTAGAAACACTGCAATGTGTTGTGTTAGGAATTTTGAAAAAAACAGACAGTACATCTGCTCACACAGATGTAGAAATATGGCTCGTTTCCACATTACTCAAGCCTGACAACTTACTCCCCATCTTTTAAAATACCCATTTTAAAAGCCGGTCTTGGTCACCGGGGGTCTCAAGCCTGGTACTCTGTAAAGCTGATTTTTGACAATTCCCATTGTAAAAAGCGTTATCTAAACAAAACTGAATTGATTGAAAGGAATTAAATTGAACTGAACTGAATTAAATTGAATCTAATTAACAAAACTACACAGTTTATAGTTGTGCACGATGCTATTACTTGTTTCACACACATATCAGAACAATTGAGTTGATTGCAAACGAATCATGATGCGTTCTATAGGTGGCTAGAAACAGATGCGAGCTAGCTCTAAAACAATCCGAGTTTTTCAACATCCAAGTTCAAGGCAGTGGCAGAGAGTCAGCGGACAACCGAAGCAGCAGGATTTGGATGGAAAGCCCGAGAGGTTGCCTCAGTGGAGGAGAGTGAGATTTCCGACCATCTGAAGCTCTGACTGCAGGGCTATTGAAGCGCAGAGAGGTTTTGAGCAGCTCTCTTTGTGGAGGACTGGGAGGAAGCATCTGGCAGAATGTACAGGCTTTTGCTCCAGTCTTTCTGAGAGAGCTGTCACTTACTGACTGTCGAGTTCAATCCAGAAGCTTCTCTGTCACATAAGCAGTTTAAATATAAAGTTATTTTGCAGTGAAAGGGAACTCTGAAAAGCCACATGCCCTGTTAATTTAGCTGTAAGTGTCGACATCTTCCAATGATGTCAGCTGCCCATTTAAAATGCCAAACAGGAAAGGCAAGGTGGAAAAGAAGGAGATGAGAGAGAGAGAGAGAGAGAGAGAGAGAGAGAGAGACAGAGAGAGAGAGAGAGAGAGAGAGAGGAGGGTCTGGACTGTATCCACATCAGTGTAAAGTATCTTGATAGATCTGTAAGCCAAATAGTGGTTCACTCCTCAGGGTTAGACTGACTGTATTGCTTTGCTTTTCCAGTTTGATTTGTGAAGACAGCCTGCTGTTTTAGCCTGATGGGGAAATGCAAGTGCTGAGAATATGTCTGTCTGTTTGTTTGTTTGTCATGCACTGTCAGCAAACCTATATCCTGAAATATTCTCAGTTTAAACTGCCCTCTGGTTCTTTGGGTGATGTAGAATGATTAAACACGGATTTGACCCGGGCTTTCCAAATTCATTCTCAGAGACCACTGTACTTTTAGCGTTAGCATAGTTGGCACAAATAATCGACCGATCATCAAGCTTTAGTTTTGATGAGATAATTCAGTTGTATTCGTTGTGAGGTAACCTTAAAATGTGGAGGCCAAGGAGCTCTGCAGGGAAATCATTTAGAAACACAGGTTATGTCTTGGTAAGAAGCTCCACATGAAGACTTGCTATATTGACGTGTCACATAACAACACTACAGTCAACTACACAATGTCTTACCATGTTGGCCTGTACTGCCCAGGGTTAATCCTCACATTAACCTCTCCATCTCTAAACTTCCGTAAGCGCCTCGTCTCCAATTTATTCATCTCAAAAAGAGTTTATTGGTTTATTTTGAAAATCAGCTGAAGAATTGATTGTTAGGTGCTTTGACTGAATTCTAAGCGATGAACAGTTTTGCTCTGGTGCACCACTGGCTGACCCAGCCCCTTAACAATGGGCCTGGTAAGCGGCTGCTGGCTCTAATAATAACGTGACATTCAGGACTGACCAGGGAAATGCATTTAGTTTCATTGGAATATTACATCTATAACCATAAGTCACCTCTTGGTGGACACCGATTCCGTTCTCAGGGGCGTGCATGTCCACAGTGAAAGACTGTTTGGGCCTGAGTATGATGCCAACACATCTCCAAATCAGTCCATCTGAACAGATTAGACTGAACAGATGGGCGAAAGAAGGGAAGGAAGGAAGACAGGAGGGAGGTAAGGGATGATGATTGGATAGCCGAGACAGGGAGAGATGGAGAGAGAGAGAGAAAGAGAGAGAGAGAGAGAGAGAAAGAGAGAGAGAGAGAGAGAGAGAGAGAGAGAGAGAGAGAGAGAGAGATGGGGGAGGGAAGAGGAAAGACTCTTAGTCTGATTTGACTGTAAAATCATATGGAGACTCAGTTTTCCCATATGGAGGAGTAGAGGAGAGGTGTTAGGTACCCCCCCCCCCCCCCCCCCCACACACACACACACTCATTCTGTTCGGTTTTATGAGTGTCACACACTGCTATTAAATCAAACAAGGGACAGAAATTAACAAATATAATACCATGCAATTTTAATGGGACTCCAGACGAGTGAAATAACTTGCTGGGATTGGCACCTCTCTGGCTGCCTAATCAATGTTTTGATTTTGTGTGTGAGTGAATGGGTGTGTGTGTGTGTGAGAGAGAGAGAGAGAAAGAGAGAGAGAGAGAACCCTGCGCTTTGATAAATTGTTTTGAGTTAATTATAGGGAGACTTTTCCTCGCCTTTGTTCCTGCCTCTGTGAGGTCATGACATCTCATTAACGGCATGGACCAGGTCACTTAGGCCAATTTGATGGAGGTGGATTTCATTACTTTAAAACACACACACACACACACACACACACACATACACACACAGAAAACACACACAGAAAACACACATGAGTATAAAACACATAGTTGTATGTTTGTGTACACACACCATTATGGTACTTGGTATCAGAGATATGTCATCGGAAGGGCGGGGGGACAGAGGGAGGGGGAGAGAGAGAGAGAGAGAGAGAGAGAGAGAGAGAGAGAGAGAGAGAGAGAGAGAGAGAGAGAGAGAGAGAGGGAGAGAATGCCCAGTTCTAAATTCTGCTTTGACAACTTTTACTTAAATTGTTGCTTTTACTTCAGTTCCATTCTTCACTGTCCATTATGGTGTAATTAAACTTGGATTGATCAAATAATCTTCTATATAAACAGTGCAGTGTAACAGATAACCTTTTGTCCACAATTAAGTTTGTATCTTTAAATAGAGCTTGTACTTGTGTTTGCATTATATCCTGAGCTCAGCTCAAACATCTCTTGCCACCCACAGCATTTTCACCCTCATTTGACCTCATTAGATCCATCTAAGTGACTTTTTTTAATAAGAAATCACTGCGTACTTACTGCACACTGCAATCTTAAAGAGCAAAAACAAAAAAGTTTTATAATTGACCTAAAGCACACACAATCATGTGCCTCCCTCACTCTCTCTTCCAAACACACACACACACACACACACGCACTCATACGTACACACAGGATAAGTCACAAAGTAGGATCTGACTGACGTCTGTAAACTCTTGTGTATGACGTATTGAACCCCGGAGTCTGAAGATTAAGATTAAATCTCCGTGATCGCACACACACTGTGACCAGTGAATTGGACTCTGCATTTAACCCATCCTTACATGCCAGTAGTAAACACACACGACCACTAGACGCAGGAGCAGTGGGCAGCAGGCCTGCGCCCGAGGGGCAGCTGGGGGTTAAGCGCCTTGCCCATGGGCACTTCAGCCGTGGATGTTTCTCCCGCCGGTCCTGGGACCTGAACCACCGGCCTTTCGGTCACAAACCCGATTCGCTAACCGTTAGGCCACAACACATGAACCTCACTCATCACCCCTTTACAAACAGAAATCTCCCCATCCTGTTCACAAAAAACAAAACAAAACGAAAAAACCCCCAAAAAACAAAAAACAAAACAACACAAAAAACCCCCCCAAAAACCCAGCCATTTTAAACAAAAATACATTTATGCATATTATTCAGCACAGGCTAAGACCTCACTTGCTCACTTTTTTCATGTCCTTGTTCTCTTGTACACAATTAACACTAATTAACTACAAGTCCCTGAGGTGCTCATATGAAGTTTACCTGTTACTCCTGACACAAAACAGACAAAGGAGACAAGGAGAAGAAGTCACACAATACTTTTAGGACACAACCTATAATTCAAGCGTAAAACAGACACTTGACCTAGGTCAGGACACGTGTGATAAATGTGAGAACCTATTTGTGTGGTTCCAATTTTTCTTTTTTCTTTTTTTCAGGCCAATTGGAACTGTAACGGAAACAGAGGGTCACAGGAGAATGTTCTTCCCCCGTAAATTATATATGACCTGTTAGTTATCCTATAGCACTAACAGGGAGAGCAGAGGAAGAGACACACTCTACAGAGACGGATGGAGTAAACCAATGCCGATTCGCAGAATGCTGATGCAGCGCGAAACCGCTGATAAAAGGGGCGGGGGGGGGGGGGGGGGCGGTAGCGAGAGAGAGAGAGAGGGCGGTTGAGAGAAAAGAGAAAAGGAAAGACAGAAAGAGTATGAATCACTCACTGAAGGAAGGACGAAAAAAAAGAAGTCACGGTCTATGGGCACTAGGGAATTTAAACATTATAAATGCATCATAACTGTGTGGAAAAGATTTCTTTTTTTTTTTTTTTTTTTTTTGAAAGCACAGATGAAATTAGTGCTACTCTTCCATCAATGAGAAAAGGTTAGATTACATTTTGCCCAAAAAACGATTATCTGAGTAGTGATATTCAGAGTAATGAGTAACGACTACTGTTTTATTTCTGGATTTGTCTTGTCTTAGAGAACAAAGCCTTACCTCAGTATCATAAACCGAAGACCTACATTAGTCCTTTATTTCATATAATCAGTAAATATTTTGTATGAAATTGATACACCCCATGTTCATGAAAGAAAGTTCTATCCCTAGTTCCAGTGTTGTATGTATGTATATGTATGTATGTGATATAGGTATGTCAAAGGACTAGACGGAAAAAAAAAACAAAAACAAACAAAAAAAAAAAACATACATATACATGTACACACACACACACACACACACACACACACACACACACACATATATACATATATATATGTACATGATATACATATATATCATTTTGTGTCTTTAACAAAGAACAGTTGCATCTGTTCCAAGTCCTTTTACTTTCATGTGTGAGTGTGCACACTAGTCACTTCTTTCTAGGAGGAGAGGGTCTCTCTACTTCAGAAACAGTCGGCCAAATGCTGTTTGCACCTCAGACGAGCGCAGATGACAACGGTGTGTTTGTATTAGAGATGACTCAGCAAACCCCCCCCCCCCCCCCCGCAAAAAAACGCGGCGTTAAGATACAGAGGAAAACAGCTGTCTCTGCTAGACATGGCACGAAAAAAAAAAAAAAAAAAAAAGAAAGAAAGAAAGAAAGAGAGAGAGAAAATTAGATGGTGTAAAAATTCATTCTCTGGTGAAGATAGGAGCTGACTCTGACACACTTTTTTCCTTATGATTGGACTTTGTTATCTATAGTGTGAAAAGACTCGCCTTATAATTCTGTCCTTTCTCTTGCTAAAATATCAGCAAAACTCATATAATTGCTTCAGGGATGGCCTGGAATGCTCTCCTGACCTAGAAAAGAACGACTCAAGACCTATGAGACCAAAAGTCCTCTTTCTTTGTCCTTGTCCTGTAATGAACGACTGATCTTGATAAGTTCACTTGACAGCTCATCGGCCGGTTTGATAGATACCGAGACAACCCAGACAGTACTGTCCCAAAGAACAGAACCGCATTTTAAACATGTCTGACTCCCACTGGATGCCTAAAAACTGATAAAACAAACAAACAAACAACAGAAGGAAAAAAACAGTGGTATGATAAAAGAATGCCAGGGTAACTACAGGAGGGATTAAGATGATTGAAGCAATTTCTGTGGTCTTTCTTCTACAGTGAAAAGATTGCACTGAAAATTTTGGAACTTTCTGGAAATATTAAGCATGCCTGAAAGTGGCTTGGATAAGAAACTGTAAGCAAGAAGCTATATATCTATACTTTGTCTCAGACACTGGTAATTATCACGAGTCACAGCGATAAAGACAGCTATACAAATATTTCTGAGTGAGAGAGCAGTTATTTTATGACAATATATATTCATAAAAATGAAATCATAACTATAATAGTAAGTAAAATTGCATTTTCTTGTTGCTGTTGTTAACAAAATTATTTGTATTGTGGGGATAAAAAGAACGCCTAATTATCTCTAAGATCTGAACGTCTTGTACGACAGTAGAGTGATGAGAAATACGGACCTGACACATAGATAAATCATTTTTATACATTTTCAATCATCATTCACAAAATGATTTTTGTCTGAAGGATACTGGTGCAGGTGAGGCTTGGTAATTTTCTTACAAATGAGGGAAAATGGAAAAGACAATTTTCACAGTTCTCACTGTCTGTCTTTTGATGATTATCATCAACGTCTTGACAGTGACTGGTCTAATGTGGCGACGTCTCCGCTGATATATATATATATATATATTTTAAATGACCTTTTCAGTGTTAACGATATCTGTGATTTCTTTCAATTAGTTACTCCGCCTCCCCGCCGTCCAATCAGACGATAACGCCCCGCTGCCCTTTTCTTCCCCCTCTTCTTCCTTCGTCTTCCTCATCCTTCATCTGAATTTTTAACACGATTTCTTTTCTTTCAGTCTTTCTTTTACTAATACATTTAGTCGTTTGCTAGACACATTCATCCAAAGACGCTTACAAAAGAACAATAAAAACAGGTTAGAATCAGCATGGCTCAGTGTAGAAAACTAG